>NC_088865.1:44356400-44364757 GCF_032884065.1 Artemia franciscana
ATTTTATGCTAAATTTCAATTTTTTGTCCCAATTTCTTAAGAGTCACCGTTCACACACAAGAATTTTTAACATGAATAAAAACTATTTTTAAAGCAATATAAAATTCTAGCGTAAACTGCGGGTATTGAGGAATGGCAGCCTGCCACATATGCAGAATCATTTAAGGTCGTCTTAAGTTTTAATGTAGCTCTTTACTTCGCGTTGATTTTTTAATGACATTCTAAAGTTATGCACTTGCAATTCACTTCGTTTTGAATTTTCTTATTGGTAGTGCGTCTTTGTGTGTATTTCGCTGATTTTCCTTGTCGTTTTGTGCTGTGTGAGTATTTGTTTACTGTAGCTGCCAAGTACTGGGTTCTAGTTTAGTCACTAATAAAGTATTTATTTATCCTTTCTGTTTTGAGCATTGGCATAGTTGTTGTTTGAATATTATCTTTTAAATGAGTTTAAAATGTTGCTTTCGTCTTTTTCTTTCTTTATTTAAGCCAAAAAAAAAATCCCGCAAATGTTCCCGTTATTAGGAACATGCGCGGGATTGAATGGTGATGACAAAGTATGACAAAATACTTCATCAAACATCTTGATCAGCTCAATTTGAGTTGAAAGTTTGTCAGATGTTTGGTCTTTCTTCTGTGGTATCATAAAGCATCACATGAAGAGGATAAAAAACTAAGTCGAAAGCCATAAGATTATTTCTTCGAATAGCCTCTGACTCTGTCTTCACTGCTTTGTGGAATCTTAGTACATCTGCAACTTGACCTCTACTTTATTATACTTTTCATATGTATAATATCATTTAAAATGTATAACTTTCATATGCATAACTTTTCAATGTATAACTATATTATACATTGGATTGTTTTCTGCCAAAACGTGCTTCTGCTTGGAGTCCCCCAATAATCCATCTTCCTTTCACCTAGAACAAAACCGTAGGTCCACAATTGTTAAAAGTACTTTATTTTTTATATTAGCAGACTCTTCTATAGCAAAACATTATGGTTTTTCGATGTTTTATGTATTTAATCATAAACAAGTTAAGTCACAGTTTGGCCAGTGCAAAACACAAATTGAAAATGATAAAATTACAAAATGAAAAATTAACACAGCCAATAAATTGAAACAAATGCCACAAATTGTTAGTATATTAAAACACTTCATACTATAAAATCGCAAAAAAAAAATGCTGCAACTTCACTGGTTTACTTAACACTGGCAGTAATCTGATAAATTTAGATAGGTGTAAAAATAATAACCAATTTTATTTCCAGTGACTCTTGCAAATAAAAAAACATCTATATTCTTGCATCCTTAGGACTTCGAAATGGTTATTTTTTATACAAAACAAAAAATAATGTTTTGATGAACTAGATGGTAAATTGTTAGTTGCCAAGATTTGAAATTTTAATTTATGTTTATATTTATTTTCCCCCTGGCATGTTCCTCTTAAGAGAAAAGGGTATTCAATAGTATAAAACCGTATTCCTTGTGCAGATGAGTGACTTTTTTTTCAGCAGAGTAATCCCAGCTACAAAGTTTTAGTAGTTCATGTAATTTAAAGTTGCAAAAAAGAAAAAAAAACTAAACTAAACTAGCCTTGAAAGTAAAAATTAAAAACTAGAGCCATAAAAATAAAACTGAAACGTTAGTTATCCTGATAATATCAACAACCCAATAAAATATCCTGATAAACCCTGATAATAAGTATTTTTACAGATGGCTTATAATCCTTCTGGTCTGTGTAGACTCTCTGCATAGATAGATATAGTTTATATCTGGTACACGAGTGATCTATGTAAAGTCCTAAGAAACTTCTCTCCGACGCTGTGTAAGGATACTAGCTGTGTGAATTTTGAAAAATGGCATGTTTTAGAAAAGTTTCTAGCAGTTCAAGTGATTTCTGTGATAGCATTAAGATATCACCAAAAAAGGAAACAAAATTACAATACATAAAAGTGTTATTCCTTACGAAATATCCTAATAGTTTAATAAAGACTCTAGAAGTAAAAGAAGATCGGCTAGAAGAGACTGCCTCAAATGATTCATCGAGTGACAATCTGTGTGCAAAACCGTTTGACAGCTTCATTCAAGAATAATGTTCTTTCGACCTACAGGAATCGATGATTTATATACTATTTCTTCCCAAAAAACAAACAAACCTATATCTCATTATTAAAACAGTAAAGGCTTGATGAATTTGGCTCAGCATAATCAGCTCTAATATTTTAAACTTCATTTTGAAAACCATAAATTACTTTTGCACTCGTCTTGTTGTTTGTGGACATTTATAACGTTTACACCAAATTTGCAACGTCACTTAAATCTTGAAAATTTCAGTCTCTTACAATATCTTCTTTTTTCACATTCCACTTCCTGGTACTCTGTTATACAGTTTGGAATCCCTGTTTAATTTGTAAACAGCGCTTCTCATCCAGAAGGCAGAAATTGCAGCTAGTATCTGAAAAGACATTTCAAAACATAAAATTTGGCTAACCTTAATACAAAAACTATACGTTACACGGCATACGTGCATAATAATCTATTTTAGGATGACATTTGACAACTTTTGATAGAACATGGAAGGAATAAAACTATATTACCCAACGTAAGTGCCTGCAAAAGGGGTATGATACTGCGCACTTCTGACATTAGATTGTAAGTTCATTACAGGTACTGGGGCAACTCCTCATATGACAGTTTAAATTGTTAATTATTATGGTTATAATATCATTGTTATGATAAGTCTTTCCATTATTAATATAGTTCATCCTCCATTCGACCCCATCAATGAAAATGCAAAAGCTGCAAATTATAATCCTGTAATAAATTAACTAAATTAGCGCGGAAAATCTTAATTTGTTCTGTTTAATTGGTTGGATGTTGCGCTAGCAGGTTCTGATAACAACTTCAAAATTTACATCACCGTGATCGAAAAGAGGATGTAAGTATTAAGAAAGTTTGGTAATTTGGGATCTCACGATTAAATGGACTTATCGAGATGAATTTTTCAATGGTTGTTGGAGAGAGGAATATTGAACAAAATTCTTAGATTATTTCAAGTGTAGATATTCAATGGAAAGTAAAGAGCAATATTAAAACTTAAAACATGTATTTAATACATCAAAAGATACTAAGAATTGAGAATTTCTAACTATATAATAAGACTGTCCAATATAGAGATAAAAAAAGTTTAATAATAAGATTTTCCCATATAAGTAAGCGGAATCTTACAAAAAACTTCAAAATTTGGACTACCATATCAAGTTTGAACGACCTTTTCAAGTTGAAACTTTCAGAGAACCTTGAAGGCATTAATATTAAATAGTATCTCTAGTCCTTATTTTGTTTGCAAATAGGAGGGAAAGTAAAGAGCAATATCAAAACTCAAAATTTATATTTTAATATCTCAAAAGATGCTATAAACTATACATCTAATGACATAATAATATTCTTCAATATATAGATTAGCAAATTCTGAAAAAAAAATCCAATTTTGGTTTTCTTCATTTAAGACGAAACTAAATTTTAATTTACGTAATTGATATCTTAAGATTGAATGGATTTATCAAGATACAACTAAGTCAATTTTCACTGCTCAAAACTAAACTTGAAATGTCAATGCTTCTCAGTAATTTCCAAAACATAGGCTTCATCATTGCCGAGGAATAGCCAGTATATTTTAAATAAGACTTTAAATCTAAAAATTATAAAGCTAGAACCTTAAAAATAAAACTTTAAAACTGAAACTTTAATAATAAATTTAAAATAAAAACTTTAAATCTGAAACTTAAAATTCAAACTCTAAGACTAAGACTTTAAAACTATTGCATTACAACTAAAATTTTAAAATGAAGACATTAAAGCTACGAGGCACTCGTCATGTTGGTTCATCTATATGGATGTGAATCTTGAGAGAGAGAGAGAGAGAGAGAGAGAGAGAGAGAGAGAGAGAGAGAGAGAGAGAGAGAGAGAGAGAGAGAGAGAGAGAGAGAGAGAAAGATGGGTTTATTAATATAAATAACAAAACAAAACAAGCAAATGGCCCGAAGCAAAGCATGCTTGGGCTTACAACCCCACTACACATACAAATAAAAATAATACGGAAAATAAGAAGAAAATAAAAAAGAAAAGGAAAATAAAAAAGAAAAGAAAAGAAGAAGAAAAAAATCAATTACCCTGCATTTCAATCGATACGGAATTACACTTCAAAAGAGACAAAACAAAAAGAAACTAAAACCACCTGACCAGTCTCGCCCAAAACAAAACCAACATCTTGGCTCCACTTGAGGTCCACTCAACTATCAAAACCATAAATATTAAGGCAAAATAGCTTTAATTTCCGCCGAAAATCAAGAAAATTATCCATATTTCTGAAAGTCGTAGGTAAAGAACTCCATGCATGGGGTCCTATATGCCGAATAGAAAATTGAGATCTACGGGTAATAGCAAGCGTACGACGAATTATATCGGAATGTCTCGTAGAATGTGTATGAATATCACTTCCTAATTCAAACATACTTTTAAAACATATTGGTAAACAAATTTGAAAATACTTATATATAAACAGGCTTCGATAAAAAGTCATAAGTCCTGCTATTGGTAAGATTTTGCATTCTATATACCTCTTTTTTACCAAGTCTTTAAAACCTACACCACATAACACTTGAAGCGCTTTATTCTGTAAAACTCGAATATGATGGAGATGAGAAGGATATATACATTACACAATAACATTACACAATAACATTACAACAATATAGCAGATAAGGATGAATTAAGGTATAATACGCTGTTCTTAAAATATCTCTTGGGAAAATATACTGCAACTTTCTTAAAATGCCAACATTCCTAGCGAGTTTAAGACTGATATAATCTATATGTTACCTAAAACTGAGACATTCATCAATTAAAACTCCTAGATATTTTGTACAATTTTATTCTTAAAATACTCATATCAGCAATATTAAGTCTGTCTATCCAAGGGTAATAATTTGAGCTCCTATCATAAATAAAAAGCAAGATTTACTGTAATCCAAATTTAACTTATTAAGCTTCATCCACTTTTGTACAGACTCCAGACAAGAACTAATACGACTCAACAGCTGAATTCCTGTTTGTGCAGCCACAGTTATATGAGTGTCATCCGCAAAGCTGGGAACAATTACTTTTTTCCCGTCACATCCAATGTCAAGATCATACGAAATCATATTAAAAGCTCTAAATAAATCATTTATAAAAATTAGAAATAACAGGGGACCAAGAACAGATCCTTGAGGTACTCGAAATTTAACACTACTGACTGAAGAAACATGATCTCCTAGTTGTACATATTGAGTTCTTTCTTTTAAAAATGACGACAGTAATTCAAGAAATGGTCCTCTAAAACCGTAATTTTCTAATTTGGCAATGAGTATAAATGGTCAACGCAGTCAAAAGCTTTAACAATATCAACAAAAACAGAAGCGACTTTCATACCATTATCCAACATATCACTCACAAAAGTTGTCAAAAATAAAACAGCATACTCAGTAGATAAACCCATCCGAAAACCAAATTGATTTGGATTAAAAAATGACTTACTCTCCAAAAATTCAACTATTCTTTTAACTATCAATTTCTCAAGCAATCTGGATACTACTGGTAATAATGAAATGACCCTATAATTCCCTAGTACATTTTTATCTCCACCTTTATAGACAGGAATAACTTTTGCAATTTCAAAACAACTTGGAAACACTCCAGTCCTTAAACATTCATTCAATAAATACACTAAATGACCGGAAATAACAGGGTAGATATACTTTAAAGTAACTGTTACAAAATCAGAGCCTGAAGCTCCAATTTTTAATTTTTTAATGGTTCGGAAAGCTCAGAAGCATTGATTGGCTTCAAATATGCTGAAACATCACTTGAATTCGATAAATATTTCTTAAAATGCTCAGAAATAACTATACTTTGGACCAAATCGTTCCCCGCATTAGCAAAATGACGCCACATTCTATCAGCAATTTGGGTTCTGAAACCATCAGAGTTACATGATCTGAAAGTCTTTGACCATTCTTGCCTTCAGAGGATCCTCGGCGTCAGACCAACTGACAGAATGAGCAATGTAGATCTCTGTCAATCATGCTCCCAGCGCCTTGAATTTCGTCAGTTATCAAGAGACGCCGCCTGCGCTGGTACAAGCACATCCAACGCCAACCACTTGAGGCACTGACCAAAAAAGCCCTTCACTCCTAGCCTCTCCCCGGCTGGATGAAACGCCAAGGGGGACAACGTAAAACCTGGCTTGGCTGCGTCAAAGATGACCTTGAACGCGAAGGAGGATTTCGTCACTTTGACCAACGGTGGGATAAGAACTGGCTCGAAATCACGCAAGAATTTACCCTAGACCGCCAAAGATGGAGTTCAATCGTTGACGTACTATTGGATGCCAGAGAAGGCTCACAGTCGTTGACCTGATCCAAGTTAAAGTAAGCACAATTATTGGATAAATGAAGATTACTTCTTAAAAACCCAAAGCAAACAAACTAAGTGACATATATTGTTAAATATGGATATATCATTTGCAATTCTTAAAAGAACTTACTAAAAATTTGTATTTCTTTCTACTTGGAGATTACTTTTTCAAAACTCTCAATATATACATATTTAGTACAATATATTTCAAGCTATGGATTAACATTTAAATCTTAGAAGGATTAAATAAAAACGTGTTTTTATTGCTATTGGAGGTAAACGGACTACTTCATTAAACACTTACAACTTGCAAATTCACTACGATATATTCAAAATGTAAAAAAAAAATATATGCAAGTCTTGGAAATAATCATTAAGGATCCATTCAGTACGATATATTCAAAACCATTGAGTTTCATATGCAAATCTAAGAAAAAATTACAAACATTACAAGCCTATTTTTACTTAACCATTACAAGCCTATATTTACTGCTAGTGGATGCTTGAGGATTACTTCTTTAAAAGCCTCGAAACGCTCAAAGTTGGTGTGGTATGTTAGAGTATATGGAAGAAAAAGTGCAAATCTCGAAAAAATCCTTAAAAACTTACTTTTTTTACTATTGGAGGCTTGAGAATTATTTCTCCAAAACCCCAAAACACAAAAATCCAGTATAATATATTCAATTTTAAGAAGTTTTACAAAGCTATATATGAAGCTTTAGGAGTACTTGAAAAAAATCATCAATTGATTTATTGAAAACATGTGTTGTTTGCTATTTGAAACTATTTCATCTTCTACTAAAAAACCCAAAACACTCAAAATTAGCAAGCAATATATGCAACTGTCCTAAAAACCAATACAAATCTAAATAAATTTGCAAATAACTTGTATTTCTTTCTATGGGGAGTTGAAGATAATTTTCTTTTAAAAATGGCCAAAATAATCATTTCACAAATTTAAATTACATATAATAACTATTCAATCAGGTTAGTATAATTATAGAACGATTTTGAACTACTTACAGAAATCACAAACTTATTGACAAAGAGCCTACAATACTAGAAAAGCAAATTTAAAAACATCTTACATGCATTCTTTAAGAAATAAGGAAAAAATTAATTTACCCTTTAAGTTTTTATGATTTATTTCATATCGTATTTATATATTATTAGCCTTGATTTTCAAAAACTACCAAATAAGTGAAAAAATCATATTATACCCGACAATTTACTATTTTAATTTGTCTAATTACGAATGAGCACCTTTGACCCAAAATGTGTTCAGCAATTTTGAACTCGCATATAATATATCATGCTATTCCATTCCATAGGGTTATGCAGATTTAGTTTAGAAAAAACTTAAATTCAAGTTTTAGTTTTATAGATTTTAGTTTTATACTTTTCTTTTTTTAGCCTCCAGTAGCAAAAAAACATAGGTTGTCAATGAATTTTTACAAGATATGCACACAGAACCATATCCAGTGTTTTTTTTCAGGGGGGGGGGGGTTACAACATTTTTTAAAACTCATCAAAAATTTGTACATATTCATTTTTATTATATTTCTTTATGAGACGGACAAACATTTTTTAGGGGGTTCAAACCCCCTAGCCCCCTGGATATGGCCTCGTGTATATATGATATTTTACGCTATTATTTTCCATAGATTTGCAAGGACTTCACTTTAGGAAAATAGTTAAAAGTTTTGCCTTTACAGTTTTAGTTTTAAAGCTAAGGAATTAGAATTCAGTTTTAAAGTTATATTTTTAAAAGATTAAGATTTAATTTCTCGTTTTAGTGCTATATCTTTAAAAGCCTGATATTTGAATTTTGATTTTAAAGTTTTAGTTTAAATTCGTGAAATATTAAAGCTTTTTTTTAAAGTTTTAGTTTTAAAGTTTT
>NC_088865.1:44364857-44391917 GCF_032884065.1 Artemia franciscana
TTATTATGCAAATTTCATTTTAATAATTTATGTGCGGAGAGCAATAATCAAACATGCATTAATTCAAAACATTCAGAAACTAAAAAAAAACAAACAAGTTTTTTTAACTGCAAGTAAGAAGCGACATTAAAACACTTAAAACGAACAGAAATTACTCCGTGTATGAAATGGATTGTCCCCTCCGCAATCCCTCGCTCTTTACGTTAAAATATGACTCTTTGCCACAGTTCTACTTTTTAAAACAGTTAAAACTTTAGCGTAAAGAGCAGGGGATTGCGGAGGGGACAACCCATTTCATATACGGAGTATTTTCTGTTCGTTTTAAGTTTTAATGTCGCTCCTTACTTCAGTTAAAAAAAACTTGTTTTTTTTTATTTAATTACGATAAGAAATGAAAAGGTAGCAAAAAAACATCAGAGTCTGACGTTGCATAAGATAAACCGGTACTGATAATTAACGTTGCCAAAATATCAAACACCAAGAAAAAAACTACGAGACTTTAGTTAGTTTAGTTTTAATGTCTGTGCTTTCGTCATAGGAAAGTGTCATTTACTAAAGGTTAAAATATAATACAGTCGGTATTTGAGTCCAAAAAGATATGCCTATACCCATTTTATCAACAGCCTACGATAGGCTGTTGTCGCGTGATGTAGACTATTATCACATGTGATTTTGTGACGTAATATTGCCCATGTCATCTCAGGTTTTATTGTCAACTAATTTCCAGGTTTTATTGTCAACAAAATTACAAACGCAAAAAATATTCCATAGTGTTTCCGACGAGAATTCCAAATATATTAGTAATTTTTGGGGGAGCTCCGGGTCTCTAGATAACACCAGTATCTCCCAGTCCAGTCTCCGCCACCAAATCACGATTTCCAGAACTGGGCAATGACAACCCCTCAAGGTCCAAAGAGAAATTTTTGAATAATTTTCTGAATTTTTCCCTGTTAAACAATTTTAAATTTTACTGTGGTTCGATCCGAAACCTATACCTTGATATTTTGGGGACAAGATAAAATTTTAATATGATTTCCTATAGGTTTGAGACTAAGCTTTAGGTAACTGATTTGATTCCAAGAGGCAGTACCATACATATCACACCACATTAGGTTGTTATCACGTCATATTGTTTATCACGCCCGCTACAGGTTGTTATCATGTCATATTGACTATTACCATATGTGGTGTTGCGTAGTTATAATAAAGTAAACTAAACTAATTACATTATATACTCTGTAGTTTCCAATGGGGTACCCAGATGTTTTGACCAATTTTGACGAGTCCCAGTTCATATGGTAAGTCCCAGTTTCATACTAAGTTCATATGGAATTTTTTTAAATTTCCAGGCCTGATTTTTAGGCCTGATTCGATGTAGGCATCTTGCTCCACTTACAACTTTAATTGTCATTTTAATTACAACTTTAATAAGCGGATATTACAACTTTAATTCCGATTCCACAACATAGTAATTATTATTGTTGAAATATATTTAGAAAATTAAAAAAAGAGCACGAAACTTCTCAAAAATGACGTCAAACTGAAATAAAAGTGTTGTCAATGAAATTGTCATTGTCAAAAACGTGGGGGGGTGGGCAGAAGTCAAAATACTGTTTGTAGTAATCTTTGTTAGTTTTAAGTTCTACTTGATTATTCATTTTAGTTTCTACTCGTTTTAGGATATATTTATTCATTATATATAAGTATCAAATTATTCATTTATTTAAGCATCTATAAGTATTAATAAGTATCTATTTATTCATTTGTATAAGCATATATAAGTATCTACTTATTTATTTATATAAGGGTCTATAAGTATATATTATCTTTCAGTTTGAAGCGATATTTATTTTAGGTTCTGTTCACTTTGGGTTTCGTTAAGGCCCTGATTAAATGAACTTGAAAACATCGAGGTTCAATATTGAAGTTAGGGTAGCCTTCTGTCTCTCAATTCTCTAGAGACCGTCGATTGTCAAAAGCCCTTCAAATAGCACTTACTCATTGGCGGAAATAGCAGGTTAATTATACCAGCTTGTCAATCTGGCCTCTACGGCGATCTGAAACGATTCTTTCTGGCAAAAAACATGTAAGAATTTCCGGTAGTTGAAAATATTCTATGGGACTGTTCGAAAACAGGAAAATACATCGAAAAATGGTTCCAATCATCTTATAGGTTATTGTCTTCTGCTCATGATAGTACCGATTTTGCACTAAAAGCAATATCCTTCATAGAGTACACTTATGAAAAAGAGCTAGACATTTTCTAAGATTTCTAAACAATTAGAGGAAATAGAGCAAAATCCTAGCAAACATTTTGTAGCATCTTCAAGAAGCTACGGCCTGATATTATAAACGGTATCTTCTGCCAATGATTACTTGAGTACTTTTTAAATATAAATTTTCAATATTAACATGGGATTTTCGAGTTCCGCCAGTTCACTTAATCAGGCCTTAATTCATTGATAGTACTAACGGGCCCAATTTAGTTTCAACTATTATAGGACTTTTATATTTGCCCTTCTGAAGTTTTAATATGGTTCTTTACTTTTATATGAAGATCTTCTTGTTCGAAAAATATGTTAAAACTGATTTCTGTCTGAAGTTCCATTATTGGATAATACTATCAATACTTTTCGAGCTTTTCAGGTTTCTGTTTAAGAATCAAAATATCGGATTCTAGTTTAAATTTTTAAGTAGCATAAAATTATCTGAGCGTTCCTTTGATTGTGTTAAATAAAAAAAAAAAACAAGTTTTTTTTTAACTGAAAGTAAGGAGCGATATTAAAACTTAAAACGAACAGAAATTACTCCGTATATGAAAGGGGCTGTTCCCCCCTCAACGCCCCGCTCTTTACGCTAAAGTTTGGCTCTTTCTCTCAACTCTACTTTTTAAAACAATAAAAAACTTTAGCGTAAAGAGCGGGGCATTGAGGGGGGACAGCCCTTTTCATATACGGAGTAATTTCTGTTCGTTTTAAGTTTTAATATCGATCCTTATTTTCAGTTAAAAAAAAACTTTTTTTTATTTAATT
Organism: Artemia franciscana; assembly: GCF_032884065.1. Taxonomy (NCBI): domain Eukaryota; kingdom Metazoa; phylum Arthropoda; class Branchiopoda; order Anostraca; family Artemiidae; genus Artemia; species Artemia franciscana. The sequence continues at coordinate 44,367,890 of NC_088865.1, forward strand.
TCTGAACGTTTTTGAATTAATACATGTTTTGATTTTGGCTCTCCGCACATGAATAATTAAAACAAAATTTGCATATTAATTTATTTTTATGGCTAAATGGCTTTTTCATAGTTTTGGTCGGACTATTTTGAGAAAAAAGGATCGGGGGAGTAGGCCTATTTACCCTCCAATTTTTCGGTTATTTAAAAAGGCAACTAGAACTTTTAACTTTTTTACGAACGTTTTTATTAGTAAAACAAGAGCTAAGAGCTCATATGGCACTTGTGACGAGGTCGGAAGAGCCGAGAGCTCATATGGTACGAGGTCGGAAGAGCCAAGAGCTCATTTGGACGAGGTCGGAAGAGCCAAGAGCCAAGAGCTCATTTGGCACTTGTGAGAAGGTCAGAACCTAAAGTTAAACTTTATAGCACAAGATCCTTCTAAATATCAAATTTCATTAAGATCTGGTCACCCTTTCGTAAGTTACAAATACCTCAATTTTCAAAATTACCTCCCCCCTCCCAATTCCACCAAAGAGAGCAGATCCGGTTCAGTTATGTCAGTCACGTATCTTAGACAGGTTTCTATTCTTCCCATCCAGTTTCATCCTGATCTCACCGCTTTAAGTATTTTCTAAGATTCCGGTCCCCCCAACTGCCCCCCCCCCAATTACGTTTGATCCGGTTGAGATTTAAAATAAGATATCAGAGTTACGAGGTCCTTCTAAATATGAAGTTTCATGAAGATCCGATCACTCCTTCGTAAGTTAAAAATACGTTATTTTTCTTATTTTTCAGAATTACCCCCCCCCCCCCCGCAATTGAGCGGATCCGTTCCAATTATGTAAATTACGTATGCAAGACTTTTGCTTATTTTTCCAACCAAGTTTCATCCCAATCCTTCCAATCTAAGGGTTTCCCATCATTTTAGGTCTCCCCACCCCAAACTTCCCCCAATGTCACCAGATCCGGTCAGGATTTAAAATAAGAGCTTTGAGCCACGATATCCTTCTAAAAATCAAATTTCATGGAGATCCAATCACCCATTCGTAAGTTAAAAATACCTCATTTTTTCTAATTTTTCAGAATTAACCCCCCCCCCAACTACCCAAAAGAGAGCGGATCCGTTCCGTTTATGTCAATCATCTATCTAGGACTTGTGTTTATTTTTCCCACCATGTTTCATCCCGATCCCTCCACTCTAAGTGTTTTCCAAGTTTTAGGTTTCCCCCTCCCAACTCCCCGCCCCCATCACCAGATCCGGTCGGGATTTAAAATAAGAGCTCTAAGACACGATATCCTTCTAAACATCAAATTTCATTGAGATCCGATCACCCGTTCGTAAGTTGAAAATACCTCATTTTTCTAATTTTTAAGACTTACTCCCCCCCTCTCAACTACCCCAAAGAGAGCAAATAAGTTCCGATTATTTCAATCATGTATCTGGGACTTGCGCTTATTTTTCCCATCAAGTTTCATCCCGATCCCTCTACTCTAAGTGTTTTCCAAGATTTTAGGTTTCCCCCCTCCAACTCCCCCCAATGTCATCAGACCCAGTCGGGATTTAAAATAAGAGCTCTGAGACACAATATCATTCCAAACATCAAATTTCATTAAGATCCAATCACCCGCTCATAAGTTAAAAATACTCCATTTTTTCTATTTTTCCGAATTAACCGACCCCTTCTCCCCCCCCCCCCCAGATGGTCAAATCGGGGAAAACGACTATTTCTAATTTAATCTGGTCCGGTCCCTGATACGCTTGCCAAATTTCATCGTCCTAGCTTACCTGGAAGTGCCTAAAGTAGCAAAACCGGGACTTTAGGTTTTCCCCCTCCAACTCCCCCCAATGTCATCAGATCCGGTCGGGATTAAAAATAAGAGCTCTAAGACACAATATCATTCCAAACATCAAATTTCATTAAGATCCAAATACCCGCTGATAAGTTAAAAATACTTCATTTTTTCTATTTTTTGCGAATTAACCGGGCCCCCACTCCCCCCCAGATGGTCAAATCGGGAAAACGACTATTTCTAATTTAATCTGGTCCGGTCCCTGATAGGCTTGCCAAATTTCATCGTCCTAGCTTACCTGGAAGTGCCTAAAGTAGCAAAACCGGGACCGACAGACCGACAGACAGACCGACAGACAGACCGACAGAATTGGCGACTGCTATATGTCACTTGGTTAATACCAAGTGCCATAAATATACGTAACTTAGGAATTAACTTACGTAACGAACTTCTAAATTCGTATGTTTTTATTACGTATATGAGAAGGTTCACCCTCTCGTTAATACCTTGCTCTTTACATAAGCTTTAATTTTGTCCTAATTCCTTAAGAATGACCCCTGAATCACAAAGGCCGTAGAATAAATAGTTAAAGTTAATAAAATAACTTTAGCGTAAAGAGCGAGGTATTAGGAGGAGGTGAATCCCTCATATGCGTAATAATTTCTGTTCGTTTTAAGTTTTAATGCTGCTCCTTACTTTCAGTTTTCGGAAAAGAAAAAAACTTCTTATATTTACTTTTTCATTCTTCTTTAAGAAAAATGCTAAAAAATCCTGCACCCCCTTCATGGAAATTTTCTTCCCTAATTACAAATTTCTCCATGGAAAGTTCTCCCCGCCCCCTCCACTCAATCCCTCCCCCATAACCAAAAAATCCCCCTGAAAGCGTCTGTACGCTTCTCAATAACCATTACTATATGTAAACACTGGTCAAAGTTTTATATCCTCGAGTCCTTCGGCTAAAGAGACCCCAATACAGAGGGAAAAATAGAACAAAGTATTAGTGTGCCCCGAAACAGGGCCCGAAAAGGGACAGAAGAGGGGCAAAACTTCTTTCCCTTGGCACTCAGTATGGAAGGGTGGTCATGAAAAACTGAAACATGAAAAATTCGACAGAAAATGAAAAATTTTAGTACCCTTTTTAAGGGTCAAAATGCGTTGAAGGGCAGCCAGCCTCTTGGAGGGTCAAACGGACCTAAAATTTTGACTTGGAGGAGGGGAAAGCGGTCTAAAAAAAAATGTTTTCTCCGGTCTACAGAAACGTCTTTGCACTACAAGTACCTACGGAGCCTTTAATCTATTTACACCTAGGTAGAAAGGTAAACTAAAGACAGTGAATGTTACCAGGGGATCAAAAACTATTGGCAATACACTGGGAACGGCTTTTAGGAATCAATTTGAAACTTCCAGAGGAATCTTGGGGGCAATGGATGTCAAGACTCGGGAATGGGCTAGAGGGGAAGCGTCAAAAGATTTTGATTTCTAAACTGTTAAAAAAAAGTTGACACTATGAGCTTAAGTTGGACCACAATCTATTTCCAATAAAGTAACAATGTAGGCCGAAAGAAACAATGTGCACCCAAGTTATCAAAATAGCGCATCTGCATTATCTCAGGAACAGTTCCTGGAATCGGAAAAGAAATTTCAGGGGGTGTGGCGGGAAAAGTGAACTTCGATAAAAACGAAGTTTCTGGTAATGCTTTTCCATCCCCCCCCCTCCAGGAAAATTTCTTGACAGCGTTCAGGGTGTCCACCTTTTGTGCCAGTAAGCATATGAATGTGATTTTTCTTATTCATAAAGAAAATATTTTTCTGAAATAAGAGAGGAACTATCGCCCCATAACATCCATATTCAGGCTTAATCCAAATGAAGGGACACTAGGAATAAATTTGTAAACCCCCTCCCAAACTTTGTCCAAAAATTATATGAAGGTTCCCAGAGAGTTAGAACATTTTGGGATAAAATTCACTTTTCGAGACATAAAGTACACCCCCACCTACACAATGCCCACTGGCCCTCCTCCATAATAGCTGATCCACAACTACAGCTCATTATACATAATGTTATCAAATCACAAGTGAACCAAATCAGTTAAATGGATCTTTAAAATGAATGGCTATGCTAATTGTTTATTTTGTAAAAATAAACTATGGGACTCTTTTCTCACTGTGCGGCATTACTGTCTCTGAAACTGGGAGGCTTAACAAATAGCTTTTAGATACTTTTGTATCAACTGGCTAATACAGAATTTTCATTCCGTAGCAATTTGGCCTCTTTGTGGCAAAAAAGTAGTTTAGTGTCATAAGACCGCAGAAAAACACTTTGCTGTGTCACAATCTTTTTGGTTACTTAAACAGTGAATTAGAACTTAATTTCCGTTCGTATGAGCCTATTTCCGAGAAAGAAAGAGAGAGAGACAAAAAAACAATACAGAGATAGAACATTATCGATAATCGGTATCGATTACCGATATCTTTTGATCGACAACATGCTGAGAGTTTCTGATTGCTTAAGATAGTATCTAACCGATCAATTTATGCCATGACAAGGTTTTCTTCAAACATTTAGTTTGACAGAAGAGTGACGATACCATAGGATATTCATAGAAGGCATCATAGAAGAGATCAATAAAAGATCGATCGATCAATATCTTTACCGATAAAGAGATTTTTTTTTTTTTTAATCGGGTAACCGTTTTACGATTCAAGGACCGACTGGGAAGCAGCCTTTCCATGAAATGTGCACTAATTTATTATTTTAAAGATGACTTTATCTCTCTACCCCTTATACGTACTTCTTTTTTAGTCAATTTTGATGGAAGAACAAACAGATCCAGTAGTACACGGCGAACAAGAGACAAATGAAGAAAAAAAATCTAAAAAGGCTTGGTATTCCCGCGCAAGATTTATTGGTGCCATAATGTTCAATACGGCGGCAATGATGGTGCCCGCTACATATTTAACACTCTCAAAAGCCTGGGTTGCACATATTAATACGACAGATGTTGCAATAACTGATTCGTACACTTATCTTGGTGTGATAGCCAAAGTATTGAACGAAGGTCTGCCAAGTGTAGGGTATCTTATCATTGGGGATGTGACAATATCCAAAGAAAAACGTTTCAATTTGATCCATAGCTTGGTGTGTTTTCAAGCACTTGCTGGACTTGTTATGAGTTCAATCTTTATTTTGGCGGCCTCATTTCTATCTAGTATCTTAATTCCGGGTGAAGTATCATCTAAAAGCATTCAATATATCCAAATTAGTAGCTGTTCAATTTTTTTTAATGTCGTAGACTGTACCATCGTTCTCGCATTCCGAACAGCAGACAGACCTGATATACCCATTATTATAAATATTACTAAAACACTGGTAAATATCATTTTAGATATAGTTCTGATATCAAAATTCAGAATAATTGACGTTACTACGGTGAATATTCAGGCGATAAGCCGACTAATATGTGATTGTTCAGGTGTTATAGCAGCCGTAATAGCATACAAGCAGGCGACATCCAAATATATAAAGAGTTTTTCATTAAGAAATCTCAAGCCTTTTCTAAAGCCAAGTATTTACACATTTTCAGAAACAATACTTCGTAATAGCATATACTTATGGCTTGTTTCAATCATTGTGAAAATGGAAAGAGATTTTGCTACAGCTTGGGGTGTCTTCAATACTATTCGATGGGGAATCGTAATGGTGCCAAACTTAGCTTTTTTCGAGGCGGCATCCACGTTTACAGGTATCTCAGCTTCTTTATATTTTTTCCATATGCATAAATTCACATATAGTACTTGAAAAGGGTAGGGTCAAACCTGAAGTACGCCATCCAACAACCAAAAGGGTAAAACCTCTGTAACTCTAAAAGGGCAATAGAGCAAAATATTAGAAAAGCGTGGCTTCCAATTAGAAAAGAAAAGCTTCCGTATCATAAAAGGAAAAATAATTCATTCAGGTTAGTGTTACTTGGCAGATAAATTAGGATCATTTGTCTCACTTAAATTTGAAACTATAGCTAAACTCTAACTGAATTACTACATATCTATATATATAAAAATAAGTTGTCTGTCTGTGTGTCTGTCTGTCAGTTGACGTCATGTTTCTGTGCCGACTGACGTCATGTTTTCGACTGACGAAATTACAGACCGGGACATCGGGACACAAATGACGACCGGGACACCGGCACATAGGGAATATAAATGACGACCGGGACACAAGGAATGTTCGATTAGCAATCACCATCAACAAAGCACCGGGACACAAATGACGACCGGGACACAGGGAGTATAAATGACGACCAGGACATAAGTAAAAAAAAATTAAAAACTAAAAAAAAGGTAAAAACTACAAAAAAACTAAAAAGAAAAAAAAACTAAAAACTAATAAAAAACTAAAAAAGCTAAAAAGCTAAAAAAAAACTAAAAAAGAAAATAAAATGAAAAAGGAAAAAAAAATGAAAAATAAAGGAGAAAAACAAAACTAAAAAAAAGAAAAAAAAACTAAAAAAAAGGTAAAAAACTAAAACCTAAAAAAAGACCAATTCAAAAACGAATGTATATACAGACCGGGACACAAATGACGACCGGGACACCGGGACATGACGACCGGGACACAGGGACACAACTACAACAGGGACGCCGGGGGGCTCAGGGGGATATATAAATGACGATGGCGACACAGGGAATCGTCGATTAGCAATCACCATCAACAAAGCTCAAGGGCAATCATTAGAATCATGAGGTATAGATCTGAATACGGATTGTTTTCCCATGGACCATTATATGTTGCATGTTCAAGAGTCGTTAAACCTGACATTCTATTTATATGCACAGACAATGGGACAGCAAAGAATGTTGTATATTCGCAAGTTTTACGTAGTTAAAAACATATATATATATATATATATATATATATATATATATATATATATATATATATATATATATATATATATATATATATATTCACAGGTGGGACATAGGGACACAACTACAATGGCGCGTAACTAATATGGCGCGTAACGACTTACGCGCGCGGGGGGCTTGGGGGGGGGGGGGCGCGAAGCGCCCCCACCAACTAGGTGTTGGGGTGGCGCGAAGCGCCACCTGAATACGGATTGTATATCTATATATATAAAAATAAGTTGTCTGTGTGTGTGTGTGTCGAGTGATGTCATGTTTGTGTGTCGACTGACGTCATGTTTGTCGATTGACGTCATTATAAGGATTGAGCTGTATGCGTCATGAAGTTGTTTGTCGGGGATATATAAATGACAATCGGGACACAGGGATTGTTCGAATAGAAATTACAAACCGGGAACAAATGACGACCGGGACACCGGGACACAGGGAATATAAATGACGACCGGGACACTCAAGGAGAAATTACAAACTGGGATACCAGGACACAAATGACGACCGGGACACTGGGAATATAAATGACGACTGGGACACAGGGACACATCATTAGAATAATGAGGTATAGATCTGAATACGGATTGTTTTTCCCATGGACAATTATATGTTGCATGTTCAAGAGTCAGTAAACCTGACAATCTATTTATATACACAGACAATGGGACAGCGAAGAATGTTGTATATTCGCATGTTTTACATATATATATATATATATATATATATATATATATATATATATATATATATATATATATATATATATATATATATCTATATTCACAGGTGGGGCACAGGGACACAACTACAATGGCGCGTAACTAATATGGTGCGTAACGACTTACGCGCGCGGGGGGCTTGGGGATGGCGCGAAGCGCCCCCACCAACAGGGTGTTGGGGTGGCGCGAAGCGTCACCCCAACAGCTAGTATATATATATATATATATATATATATATATATACTAGCTGTTGGGGTGGCGCTTCGCGCCACCCCAACACCTAGTTGGTGGGGGCGCTTCGCGCCCCCCCCAAGCCCCCCCGCGCGCGTAAGTCGTTACGCGCCATATTAGTTACGCGCCATTGTAGTTGTGTCCCTATGTCCCACCTGTGAATATAGATATATATATATATATATATATATATATATATATATATATATATATATATATATATATATATATATATATATATATGTTTTTAACTACGTAAAACTTGCGAATATACAACATTCTTTGCTGTCCCATTGTCTGTGCATATAAATAGATTGTCAGGTTTACCGACTCTTGAACATGCAACATATAATGGTCCATGGGAAAACAATCCGTATTCAGATCTATACCTCATGATTCTAATGATTGCCCTTGAGCTTTGTTGATGGTGATTGCTAATCGACCATTCCCTGAGTCGCCATCGTCATTTATATATCCCCCTGTGCACCCCGGCGTCCCCTTTGTAGTTATGTCCCTGTGTCCCGGTCGTCATTTATATTCCCTGTGTCCCGGTCGTCATTTGTGTCCCGGTGTTCCAGTCTGTGATTTCTCTTTGAGTGTCCCGGGCGTCATTTATATTCCTTGTGTCCCGGTGTCCCGGTCGTCATTTATATCCCCCTGTGCCCCCCGGCGTCCCCATTGTAGTTGTGTCCCTGTGTCCCGGTCGTCATTTATATTCCCTGTGTCCCGGTCGTCATTTGTATCCCGGTGTCCCGGTCTGTATATACATTCGTTTTTTAGTTTTGTTTTTCTCCTTCTGGTCGTCATTTATACTCCCTGTGTCCCGGTCGTCATTTGTGTCTCGGTGCTTTGTTGATTGCTAATTTATATTATATTTATATTTATATTTTTTATATTTATTAATATTTTTTTAGTTTTCTTTTTCTCTTATTTTTCAGTTTTTTCCTTTTTTTTAGTTTTTTCTTTTTTAGTTTTTAGTTTTTTTTTGTTTTTTACCTTTTTTTAGTTTTTTTAGTTTTTTAGCTTTTTTAGTTTTTTTATTAGTTTTTAGTTTTTTTTTTTTAGTTTTTGCCTTTTTTTAGTTTTTTCAGTTTTTTTTAGTTTTTAGTTTTTTACCTTTTTTTAGTTTTTTTTACTTTTTTAGCATTTTTAGTTTTTTTTCTTTTTAGTTTTTTTTTGTAGTTTTTACCTTTTTTAGTTTTTTTTCTTCTTTTGTATTAGTGTGAAATAATTCAGACGTCATATGCGGACAAACACGACGTCACTCGACAGACAGACAGACAGACATAACCCACAAACAACTTATTTTTATATATATTTATTCATATTTTTTTAGTTTTCTTTTTCTCTTTTATTTTTCAGTTTTTTCCTTTTTTTTAGTTTTTTTCTTTTTTAGTTTTTAGTTTTTTTTAGTTTTTTTTAGTTTTTTTAGTTTTTTAGCTTTTTTAGTTTTTTTATTAGTTTTTATTTTTTTTGTAGTTTTTGCCTTTTTTTATTTTTTTCAGTTTTTTTTAGTTATTAGATTTTTACCTTTTTTTAGTTTTTTTTAGTTTTTTAGCTTTTTTGGTTTTTTTTCTTTTTAGTTTTTTTTGTAGTTTTTACCTTTTTTAGTTTTTTTCTTCTTTTGTATTAGTGTGAAATAATTCAGACTTCATATGCGGACAAACACGACGTCACACCTGATCCACAGATCCACAGATCCACACACAGACAACTTATTTATATATATATAGATATATATATATATATATATATATATATATATATACTAGCTGTTGGGGTGGCGCTTCGCGCCACCCCAACACCTAGTTGGTGGGGCACTTCGCGCCCCCCCAAGCCCCCCCGCGCGCGTAAGTCGTTACGCGCCATATTAGTTATGCGCCATTGTAGTTGTGTCCCTGTGTCCCACCTGTGAATATAGATAGATTTATATATGTGTTTCAAACTACGCAAAAATTGCGAATAAACAACATTCTTGGCTTTCCCATTGTCTGTGCATATGCAAAGCCGTATGTACTAATAATGACGTCATATACAAACGCTCTTTTTACAAACAAACAAACATGCATCCACATAACTCGTTTTTATATAGATAGATACAATACAAATTAACTGCGTAAAACTTGCGAATAAACAACATTCTTCGCTGTCCAATTGTCGCTGCATATAAATACATTGTCAGGTTTACCGACCCTCGAACATGCAACGTACAATTGTCCATGGGAAAAACAATCAGGATTAAGATCTATACCACATTTTTCTAATGATTGACCTTGAGCTTTGTTAATGGTGATTGCAAATACTAATCGAATTGGGAATTGCAATCTTTTAAATTGAAAAAGCAGATCCGTTGGAATCATGGGAATGCGAGGAATAAGAACAGCCTCACCCTCATAAGGCCCTGTCAAGATTGTGGCCTCTATTAGGTTTTCCATTGTTTTTTTTTACGGCAAGTCGCGTGCCATTGCAAAGCTTTGGTGGGTTGATATTTCTTAAAAGTATTATTGGTACGCCTATTTTTAGTTGTAGCACGTGTGGTGGAAACCCTGAAGGATCTATGGAATTTAAAAATTCAGATGGATAATTAACCGCTTCATTTGGTTCCAAAACTGTGTCGACTGACTTGTAAAGGACTGCCTGGTCTCGAATCTTGTTCAAAACAATATTGTTGATTTCGTGGACGTCTATATTTTTGGGTGCGAGAATCGCTCTTTCACTTAGCCATTTATTATTTTTATAATTTTTTAGAATATTCGGAAATACTTTTTCAATCAATTCATTTTTGGACGTCACTAAATTACAGAAATCAGCAGGTAGTTGTATACGTCCTGAAATTGAGTCTACTGTTTGACCAGAGTCATCGTTTTGCAATCGGACACGCATATTTGTAGTTAATTTTAATATTTTTACGTGTGCCTATAAATTAGAATTTTTTAGGCAAGCATTCATTTCGTCTGCAGGAGTTAAACTACGTAAAAATTGCGAATATACAACATTCTTGGCTTTCCCATTGTCTCTGCATATACAAAGCCGTATGTACTAATAATGACATCATATGCAAACGCTCTTTTTACAAACAAACAAACATGCATACATACAACTCGTTTTTATATAGATAGATAGATAGATAGATAGATAAAATACAAATTAACTGCGTAAAACTTGCGAATATACAACATTCTTCGCTGTCCAATTGTCGCTGCATATAAATAGATTGTCAGGTTTACCGACCCTCGAACATGCAACGTACAATTGTCAATGGGAAAAACAATCAGTATTAAGATCTATACCACATTTTTCTAATGATTGACCTTGAGCTTTGTTAATGGTGATTGCAAATGCTAATCGAATTGGGAATTGCAATCTTTTAAATTGAAAAGGCAGATCCGTTGGAATCTTGGGAATGCGAGGAATAAGAACAGCCTCACCCTCAAAAGGCCCTGTCAAGATTGTGGCCTCTATTAGGTTTTCCATTGTTTTTTTTACGGCAGGTCGAGTGCCATAGCAAAGCTTTGGTGGGTTTATATTTCTTAAAAGTATTATTGGTAGGCCTATTTTTAGTTGTAGCACGTGTGGTGGAAACCCTGAGAATAATATCTCGAGGTAAAAACTGATCACCGACCATAACGATGGCCACTTCGTCGATAGTTGGAGCATTGTATCTACGCACATGTTGGCCAGGAGGCGTTTTGTCAGCGGAAATAACAATTTTATGCGTATAAGTAGGCATCAAATCGATGGCTGTTTTGAACAGACGCACTAAATTATTATTTTCGTGGAAAAGATGTTGTAATTGGGAAACGATTGTCCTTTCAATGTTGGGAGAAATTTCGCAACGTGCATTCAATTCAGAATTTCTATCACTGATGAAGTACAATTGGAAAAATTTATGATTCTCGCCTGAGAATGGTAGAAGAGACCCTGCTCTATGATAAATTTGCCCTTTTACTTTGAAAGTAGACATAAATTGATCTGGATTTTCAATTTGGGCTCCAAACGACGTCATTTGGAAACATGAGTTGTATTTTCTGATTCATTTATATTCCTTATGTCCCGGTCGTCATTTATATCCCCCTGTTTTATATCCCGCTTATTTATCAGTTTTTTCCTTTTTTTAGTTTTTTTTTTTACTTTTTTAGTTCTTTTAGTTTTTACGTTTTTTAGTTTTTTTTAGTTTTTTAGATGATTTTTTTTTTTAGTTTTTTACCTTTTTTTCTTTTTAGTTTTTATTGGTTTTTACCTTTTTTTAGCTTTTTATCTTTTTTATTTTTTTTTATTTTTATTTTTAATTTTATTAGTATTCTTTTTCTCTTCTATTTTTCATTTTTCCTTTTTTTTAGTTTTTTTTAGTTTTTAGTTTTTTAAGTTTTTTCCTTTTTTTAGTTTCTTTAGTTTTTTTAGTTTTTCGGCTTTTTTATTTTTTTATTAGTTTTTAGTTTTTTTTTGTAGTTTTTGCCTTTTTTTAGTTTTTTCAGTTTTTTTTTAGTTTTTAGTTTTTTACCTTTTTTAGCCTAACCAGGATTTGAACCTGGGACCTTCATTCTCCGTTCTGACACCCTCTCTCACCGAGTGACTACTCCAGCATGTTCATTTTGGTGTTTTAAATGGTATATTATTAACCAAATTAATGTGTTTTACAATATACTAAGCATCGTCATAACTAAAATGACGGCAACTAATTTCATGACGTCAGCCGAAACATGACGTCACCTGATCCACAGATCCACAGACCCACAGACAGACAACTTATTTTTATATATATAGATATATATATATATATATATATATATATATATATATATATATATATATATATATATATATATATATATACTAGTTGGTGGGGGCGCTTCGCCACCCCCCCCCAAGCCCCCCCCGCGCGCGCGTAAGTCGTTACGCGCCATATTAGTTACGCGCCATTGTAGTTGTGTCCCTGTGTACCACCTATGAATATAGATAGATTTATATATGTGTTTTGAACTACGTAAAACTTGCGAATATACAACATGCTTGGCTTTCCCATTGTCTGTGCATATACAAAGCCTTATGTACTAATAATGACGTCATATGCAAACGCTCTTTTTACAAACAAACAAACATGCATACACACAACTCGTTTTTATATAGATAGATAGATAGATAGATACAATACAAATTAACTGCGTGAAACTTGCGAATATACAACATTCTTCGCTGTCCAATTGTCGCTGCATATAAATAGATTGTCAGGTTTACCGACCCTCGAACATGCAACGTACAATTGTCCATGGAAAAACAATCAGTATTAAGATCTTTACCACATTTTTCTAATGATTGACAGTGAGCTTTGTTAATGGTGATTGCAAATACTAATCGAATTGGGAATTGCAATCTTTTAAATTGAAAAGGCAGATCCGTTGGAATCATGGGAATGCGAGGAATAAGAACAGCCTCACCCTCAAAAGGCCCTGTCAAGATTGTGGCCTCTATTACGTTTTCCATTGTTTTTTTTACGGCAAGTCGCGTACCATTGCAAAGCTTTGGTGGGTTGATATTTCTCCACGTGTAATACGAAGGCACTTCAGTATACAGCAGTTTTTTTGCAAAAGAATCATTCTTGCAAAGCGAAAAGAAAGCAGTTAACTTTGTATCCGGTGGATTCAGGGCTCTTTGTTGCACGTTGGTTTCCGAGAAATAAACACGTTGACAATTCTGTAAATGTACCGCTAAGTGAACAACAGCTGGACTACGTTCATGTATCAGAAATGAAAGAATTCGCCAAACAGCTTCATTACTGCTTATGCTTATGTATCTTCCAGCCTGATATTGTACGATTTCGTCGATATCTTTGATTTCGGACTGCAAGTCAAAAACTGCCATGTCACTGCCTTTGTTGACGTATTTACATATGTATTTGATCGCCTTTACGGAGTTACAGTATTCAACGTTCATGTGTGCATTAAATGTTTTTGATAATAATGGGGAATATGGAACAACCCACTGGTTATCTACTTCGATGGTGGTACCGTTACGCTTCTTTATTATTGCTGTTTTACCGCCATCTTCAGTAGATTTTCTTCTATATTGTGGGTAACCATCATTGCCAGTAATTGTGTTGGATACTAAAAGTCGAGGATACTGCTTTGTGCACCTTCCTTTGGCCATGCATGGTGAATTTTCGTTCAGTGCACCACAAGGTCCATGTATCATATTTTTAACAACAATATCATATAACCCCTTATCGACATTTTCATCAGGTATTTCAGCGGAAATCACATCATCAATTTCGTTCGAAGTAATTTTATTATGTAGCCAGATTAGTATATGTGCGTGTGGCAAACCCCGTTTTTGCCATTCCACTGAGTACATCCAGCATCGCACTGACCCAAACACTTCAAGTTTTACTATGTAGTTTATCAGTGATTTCAACTTTTGCCGGAAGACACGGGCCGTAATGTCATGTCTATGAACCGCCGATTGTCCTTGAAGTAAAAGCTGCTGTATCTCGTCCCAAGATTGATTACATGTAAATGTAATAAATAAATCTGGACGACCATAGAGACGAACATACGCAATAGCATCTTGAGCATATTCATGCATATGACGGGGACTGCCAGCATATGACGAAGGTAAAATCGTTAATCTTCCAACGTTTTTGGTATTACCGTCATTTACAACTGCATCTCGCAAATGAATGTATTGTTCAGAGCGGAGCTTGGTCTGATTCAGGCGGATATATAGCAAACGTTCTGATTCAATTTTAGCATACATATCAACGACATATTGGTGAAACAATTGACGGCATTTTAAAATATAATTGACTTCATCCTGCCGAATCATTAGTCTATAGGAATAATAATGCATTGCACTGCATTTCTTATTCATTTCTTTGTTAGTGGCTGGATTCATCAATTTAATATTAAAGTGATAGCCGTCGGCTCCATCCCAAAAAATGATAGGATATTGTAGGGCATCGTAGCATCGATGAGTTTCAGCAATTCTTAACAACTGAGCGTTTCGCTTATGAAGAATAATATCTCGAGGTAAAAACTGATCACCGACCATAACGATTGCCACTTCGTCGATAGTTGGAGCATTGTATCTACGCACATGTTGGCCAGGAGGCGTTTTGTCAGCGGAAATAACAATTTTATGCGTATCAGTAGGCATCAAATCGATGGCTGTTTTGAACAGACGCACTAAATTATTATTTTCGTGGAAAAGATGTTGCAATTGGGAAACGATTGTCCTTTCAACGTTGGGAGAAATTTTGCAACGTGCATTCAATTCAGAATTTCTATCACTGATGAAATACAATTGTAAAAATTTATGATTCTCGCCTGAGAATGGTAGAAAGGACCCTGCTCTATGATAAATTTACCCTTTTACTTTGAAAGTAGACATAAATTGATCTGGATTTTCGATTTGGGCTCCAAACGACGTCATTTGGAAACACGAGTTATATTTTCTGATCTGTCATAAAAAAAAAACGCTTAGTTTCTGACGTAGTTCCAGTAAGGAAAGTCTTCAATGGCTCTGGTGGTGCAGCCAATAGAGGAAGTTTAACTTTTCCTGAGGCGCAACACATTCCCATTGTTTCACCATTGAATTTCAAGGCCTTGCAATAGGGACAAATTTTAGACATAGTCCCGATTTGAACACATCTACTCAAGCTATAATCATCGACTGGGCTGTACTTGATTTCCAGGCGATAACTTTCAGGTTGCTCTGATTCCTCGGCACGCTTTCTTTTCTTTTTTTCTCTATCAGCAGCGTTGCTCTGGTAGTTCCTCGGCACGCCTTCTTTTTCCACTGTCTCTTTTAGCAGCAAGTCTGGTTTCGCGTTGCTCTGGTAGTTCCTCGGCACGCCTTCTTTTTTCACTTTCGCTTTTAGCAGCAAGTCTGGTTTCATGTTTCTCTGGTAGGTCCTCGGCACGCCTTCTTTTTTCACTTTCTCTTTTAGCAGCAAGTCTGGTTTCGCGTGGCTCTGGTAGTTCCTCGGCACGCCTTCTTTTTTCACTTTCTCTTTTAGCACCAAGTCCGGTTTCGCGTTGCTCTGGTAGTTCCTCTTCCTCGGCACGCTTTCTTTTCTTACTTTCTCAATCAGCAGCAAGTTTTTTGGCATAGACTCTTTGAGCATCTTCCTCGGCTGTTGCCATTGTAAGTTCATCAGTCATTTTACAGTTAAACATTAATAGATTTCTCCGTGAACGAATGTCTTAAATACCTTTACTGACGTCACCGTCATAACAAACATGACGACAACTGACTACCTTTAATGACGTCATCGTCATAACAAACATGACGACAACTAACTTCATGACGTCAGTCAACACACAAACATGACGTCACTCGACACACACACACACACACACACACACAGACAACTTATTTATATATATATAAATATATATAGATTTCTTTATGTATTTTTTTTCTCAAAAAGGGCTCCATATTTTTTGGGGGAAATTAGTATCTTGGGATGTGCTCGCATAAAAAACGGTCTAGATAGGTCAGAATTCTGAGAAAATTGGTTCAGAGCGTTAATTTAGGAAAAATTACCTTCAATAAACAAATATCTTTGAACAGATTTCAATATGAAAAAACGTTAAAATGTGAAAAGAGCTAACAACTGGTAATTGCAAAAAATGTTTGTAAAAATATCACTTTTAGGAACTGGACTTGCTTTAATAAGCAAATATCTTTGAAAAGATACAGTATGAAAAGACTTTAAATTGCGATAAAGAGCAAAATACTGATAATTGCAAAAATATCTGTATATGTATATCTATATATTTTAACAAAGGATTAGAACAATTCAAAAACCTTAAAAAAGAAAACCAAAAGGTTGAAGCTTGGTAGAAATCGTTTCTAGAAATACATCATTACCAAATTTCTTTTCTTATAAGTTATAAGTCTTTTTAAGACATTAAAAAAAGTTGAAAATTTTTTTAACCTCAGTTCAAAATCGCTAAAGCTATTAAGTAAACTGCAAAAATATTTACAGTACCTAAGTAATAATTTTAATATTTTCATTCAAACTAGAAAAAGGCCTGAAAATTTAAAAATTAGTTGTTTTTTTTAGATAAAATCAATTTGCTAAGTGATTAAACTTACAGGTCTGAACACAACCAGTTATATAATGTCAGTAGCAAGGCCAAATTTTTATAAAATTTTTAAGTTCAGTTCAGAATCGCAATCGTTAAAGAATCGTTACATAATGTAAACTGCAAAAAATATTTCCGGTGCATGGGCAAAAATTTCTATGTTTTAAATCAAACTAGAAAAATACCTGAAAATTTTAAAATTTGTTTTTAGTTTGTTTTGTTTTTTGTTTAGACAAAATGCACTCACTACGTGACTAAGCTTACAGGTTTGAACGCAACTAGTTATATAATGTAAGTAGCAAGGCCGATGTTTTGACAAGGGAATACAACAATTCAAAAACCTTAAAAAACAAAAACCAGATGTTTCAAGCTTAGTACATATGGTTTTTAGAAACCAGATTAGCTTCAATGATCAAATATTTATGAAAAGACTGAAACATAAAAAGACATTAAATAGCGAGAGCAAAAAACTGGTTATAGCAAAAACATTTGTGTATTTTTTAGAAAGAGATTACAACAATTAAAAACCTTAAAAAACGAACCTTTTTGAACACAACCAGTTATAAGATGTCAGTAGGAAGGCCCAGAAAACTAAAATGTGCAATTATTACAAATGATGATTCTTTATTTTAACAAGGGATTACAACAATTCAAAAACCTTAAAAAAGAAAACCGACAGCTTGAAGCTTAGTATATATCGTTGTTAGAAATCGGATTAACTTCAATGATCAAGTATCTTTGAACAGGCAACAGTATGAAAAGACATTAAATTACATAAAGATAAAAAAATTGGTAATTGCAAAAATATTTGTATATATTTTAACAAGGGATTACAACAATTCAAAAACCTTAAAAACTTTTATAGTTTTCATAATGGTTAGGCTAAGAAACTCTTACTTTGAGAAAATTGTTTTCTCGGCTGACTCAACAGAAACGACAATAAATTAAATTATTTTTCACAGGACACAGATGGTCCCTCTTCAAAAAGAAAGCGAAGGAAAACGTTAGGTGGAAAAACATTATAAATGTCACGATGTACTCAATACAATCTACGATACTGACGCTTATTATGGAGACAATGACTGTGATACTTATGTCAGTGTGGTTAATTGAACCATTTGCTCTTTTTCTGAGCGAAGATGAAAATGTAGTATACCTGGTGAAAGAAATGTGGTCTTCCCTCTGTTGGAGTTACTTACTCACTTTACTAGGAATGCAGTTGAGTGCTATTCTGATAGCAACATGGCCTGCGTGGTTTTTCATAAGAACAATAGGCAGTAGTGTATTATGGACACTGCCGTGGACAATTGCACTGAGCTTGAGAGAGTCCAAAGATGAAATGGACTGGTATTTCTTTGGTTATGTTATTGGAGGCGGACTAATTACATCTTTTGTTGTAACAGTTGCCAGCGTTTGTGGTTGGATGTTTATAATTAAAAACCGACATTTTACTGATCCTAGATATACATAAAAAATCAGAATTAAATTATCGAAAAAAAAATACTTCCCATTAGAAGGTTGAAATTCCCAAAAAATATTAGAGGGGAAAACAACTTTCGATAATAAAAGCGTGAAAACGCAATAAGATAGATAGAAGAGAGATATTTAATACTTCATATCCACAAGTGTCATTGCTACACAAATGAGTGAAAGAAAAAACACACACACACACACATTCGCGGTTATTTCCAGCACTCAACTCCTTCACTCCCCTCCAAAATCTTTCCCTGTTTGTCATTCCCTATTTAATATATTTTCCTACCATTTTGGTTGTCCGTACGTCGAAAAATAATAATTTCAAAGTTCTGTAAATTGGGACAAAAGGCCATAAAATTAAGCACATCCTCGCCAATTTCTCCACACATGGGGCTGGAGTAAGAACCATTGATCTCCCTCACCTCTCCTAAATACTTTGTTCTTTCTCCAGGTGCTAGAAAATTACCCCTCCCTGACATATACCACCTAATTTCCTCGCTATTAAAAACAACTTTAAAATAAATATCCTATCCCAAGTACTCCTACCATTGACGGTAAAATTCCACATATGTCCCAAAAAAAAGAAGAAAAAAAAAAAGCGGAATTTGAAATGCGGAAGCAAAGACTGCCAAGGATAACCTACCATAAGCAAAGTTTTAAAAGGATCCTAGGATCTAAGGATACCACAAAATTGGGAAACTAAGCAGGGCGCTAAACAGCCCTTCGCAAAGTTGCCCAAAATATGTTTAAACCATTTAGAGCATATTTTTCCGTATCGTAATTAATAGATTGTAAATCCTTTAAAACTATCTGAAAAACTTAAATTTCAAAACTAACATTTTAATTTGGGGGAGGGGCCAGAGCCGACACCCTCCTTTATATATATATATATATATATATATATATATATATATATATATATATATATATATATATATATATATATATATATATATATATATATATATATATACCTAGTTGGTGGGGGCGCTTCGCCCCCCCCCCCAGCCCCCCGCGCCCGTAAGTCGTTACGCGCCATATTAGTTACGCGCCATTGTAGTTGTGTCCCTGTGTCCCAGCTGTGAATAGATATATATATATATATATATATATATATATATATATATATATATATATATATATATATATATATATATATATATATATATATATATATATATATATATATATATATATATATATATATATATATATATATATATATATATATATATATATATATATATATATATATATATATATATATATATATATATATATATATATATATATATATATATATATATATATATATATATATATATATATATATATATATATATATATATATATATATATATATATATATATATATATATATATATATATATATATATATATATATATATATATATATATATATATATATATATATATATATATATATATATGTTTTTAACTACGTAAAACTTGCGAATACACAACATTCTTCGCTGTCCCATTGTCTGTGCATATAAATAGATTGCCAGGTTTACTGACTCTTGAACATGCAACATATAATTGTTCATGGGATAAACAATCCGTATTCAGATCTATACCTCATTATTCTAATGATTGCCCTTGAGCTTTGTTGATGGTGATTGCTAATCGAACATTTCCTGTGTCCCGGTCATCATTTATATGTCCCGGTCGTGATTTGTGTCCCGGTGTCCCAATCTGTAAACATGACGTCACTCGACACACACACACAATCCAGAAACGGTATTGTGATATAACAGCGTCCCGGTATCTCTCTCTCTCTGTCTCTCTCTCTCTCTCTCTCTCTCTGTATTCTAGGATTAAGGAAGCATGGGGGAGTAACTTTACTTTAAGGCAAGCCTAACAAGGAGGAACTAAAGTTGAAAATATTAGCAAGGGGAATTTTTGACCACTTGGTGACAAAAGAAAGTATTTGGGAAGGGTGAAGTCGAAGATAGGTTCTCACTTTTGCCCGATAAGGAATTAAAGAGGCTAAAGGAGGAAATTTTTCAGGACGGTATACAAGAGAGGAATGGTTGGACATTATATTAAGTGATAGAAGTTTTATGGAGATTAAGAGATAGGGAAAGCTTGTCGGTACAGGTATAACATGGAAAATTATAGGAAAGCATGGTCCAATTTTGCATTAAGCCTGGTCCATAAAGGTTTTTCTGTAAATAAATATCATATTATATCATGTCATATAATCCGATAGGATTAAAGAAAAGAAGTAAAAAATAAAACCAAATATAGAAACCTCTTTTTAAATTTTCGAAGCACAGACCCTCTGAGACAGCTGAAATCAACTGTTTTCGATCCGTAAATTAAGACTAAATTCTGGACTGAACCCGGTAAAAGTTGCCAGGCCCAAATGACAAAGTGACTTTGGCAGGTCAATTAAGGCTGGCATATCTATTGTTGTCTCTTATTATCTTCTTTCATTTTGTGTGTCTTGTCAACATTTCTACAAGAGCTAGATGTAGCAAGTTTCGTCTCTTTTTTGTGTATGTTTTTGATTGTCATATTTGTTTCCAATATTGATTTTTTTTTTTTTCTCTTCTACCCTGTTTCTGATATTGTGTTACTAAAAGTGGATAATAAAACTTTCATAACTATTTTTACAGTTCAGTCATGAGATCGTGAATACACCTACTCCTAGAAACTCTTCGAGCATCAAACCGTTTTATGACAACACAACTGCGCACGCTCCTCCCCTCTAATTTATTCAAAGCTTCGCTCTTTGCCCACTCCCATAAAGCTCCAATTTTCTTCAAATCATTTCTTATGGCCTCTTCCCGGCCAATGAGATGGCCTGCCATTTGTTTGGCCCCAGATGAATGGCCAAAAAGAGTAACCAAGAGTACTATATTCCATAAAAATTATATAGCCAAAAAAAGTAATGATTGTGTTAATGTTGAAGGCAAAAAAAGAAAAAAATATGAAGACCCTTTTTGCTTATATGACAATTGCACTGGAAACTTGATGTTTTAATTGTGTATTTAGAAGAAACATCTTAGAAGCCGAAAGGAGACTATTATGGATTCCAGGTGATGTTTTTCAAAAGAAGACGAAACAATCTCGGGCGAGCTGCTATCCTTCATGAAAGATTGTGAATGCGCTAAAATAAACTGAGGCAACGACAAAAAAGTATGACATCAAATTAAAGTCTCTTCCATGAGATACAACGATGCCAAGACACTGTTAAGTAAAATTATATTCAGGAACTTAAGCGAACTTAATCCCCACTAAATTCAAACTTGGGCTGAAAGGAAGAACATTCAATTGTTATTTCTTATAAGCCACAAGTATTTTGTTTGATCCTACTAAATAATAGAAATCATCTGCTTTTGGATCTATTGAAAAATGCTTTTAATTCTGTTTTCAAGATTTACTAGCAAATGACAGGAAATACTTCTGCCGTTAATAGTAAGGTCGCATGGAAAATTAGGTCCCATCAACTTTAGTTTTATTGATTGAAATAGTTTGCATTTATTGTTTGCAACCGCATCAAGACACGGTTCTGCCGAGCATATCTCATCCCGTGGTAGCTCGTGCTCCCAGACTATGTTCTGTATTACTAGTAAGGCTTCTGGTCAAACTTCTTACAGCGTTAAGGATCCGTCCAATCTGGATAGCGTAAAGAAGAATTTATAATACACCTACCAGGGATCTCTATTACAGAGTACCGAGACGTAAGATTCGACTCATGAAACACTAATACTAATTTGCTTAATAAAATATCAGTATTGGAAAGTATGCTGCTGCATAACGATTTAATGTATATTCAGGAACATTTCCGCGTGTATTCTAGTCTGAGTTTATCAGATATGAGTAAAAGCTTTCGTAGCTTTTCCGTTTCCGCAAGGTTACTTCATCCCCAAGGTTGTCCGTCTGGAGGCCTGGCAACTTAATTTTATGTGTGTATTCAGTCAAGTCTGTTTAGTTCTAGTGATACTTTCCTAACAGTGAGGGTAGTTTTTGCGTAGTGATAAATGTGTATTGACCCACTAATTATAAGAATGATGAATCGGGATGATTATTTGGACAAGCTTGTGAGAAATTTGATGAGTGTATTAGACAGGTACAAAACCTTAATATCCCATGTGTTGTTGTTGAGGACTTTAATTGCGATATCAATTTTTCTGAACAAGCAGTATCACTTAGTGCTTCTAATCTCAGTGGTGTTTTTCCTGATGAGCTGATTACGCAGCCGAAAACTGAAAATTTCACATACATTCAATCTTCATCCCATACATAGAATCAAGACCACGTGGTTACTTTGACTGATTCCCCAATTTTTCTGGTTTCTGCAATATGTATTTACCAATTATCGGACCACCTTCCCCTTGCCATGTTTTTAAACAAAAATTAACGAATACACCAATAAACCAAGATCTACCCAAGCCTAAATAGTTTTCAAATATTGATTGGGATAAATTGATCTACTCCTATATCAAAAAGTTCTTAATTTTATCTGACAAAAAATTTGCATCCCCTACCAACTTCTTCAGAAATCTTGCCCTTTTGATAAAACTGAGATACTGATTGCTCTTGATTTTCAGTGTAATGAGATTTACCACACTCTAAAATGTGCAGAAAATGCAGCAGTCCAAGTTGGAAAAGTCCGCATCCACATTCAAGTCCCCGATTGGTTCAAAAACATAAGACTCTCCGAAGCATGCTATCGGTCGAAACTTTGGCTTTCTATTCGGAAAGATAATGGTCGTCGTAGGTCGGGTGATTCGAACGATATTTGGCTTTATACAAAACAGCTTTTCTTAAGATCAGGCATTGTTGATTTATACTCGTTAAAAGTTTCTGCTTCACCCAATTCCATTAGGAAATCCCTTTCTCCCTCAAACACCTCATTTTCGAATGTTCCCAAGGCTTCTGATATCCCCTATACGAATGGAAAACACATTTTTCGAATGAATTCACTGCACCAGATCCAATTTTAGACTCTACATTTGATCCGAACTTGATAAATTTCGGTCTGTTTATCTAGAGTATCACTACGTTGTTACAATGCAAGTCATACTAACGACAGTCTCAAAGCTGAAACGGAAGGCTTCGTCTGGCGTAGATAATATTACCGCACTACATATTATCTTTGGAAACCCTTTGCTCAAGTCACGCCTATCACGCCTAACATGAAGACAATTTTTGGATACTTCAACAATACCGTTGTCTTTTTGCATTAGTGATATCACTCCCATCCCAAGAAAGGCAAATCTAACATTTTGTATTCGGCCTTTAGGCCTATAACAATCTCAACTCCATTCTGTTAAGTTTTTGAGCTTCCTTTTGTTGATGAATTAAAGGAGAAATTTAGCGTTCCGCCCTATCAGTCTGGTTTTCAGAACAAAATAGGCTGTACTGATACACTTAGTGCTGTAGCTCATATCTTAACAGAAGGTGAACTGATCGGAGAAATCAGCACACGATGCCAGGCGTGCATTTGACTCATTGATACGCGATGCCATGCTCCTTCACACGGTAAAAAAGGCGTTTATTCCTCTGTTATTCGCACCTTAAGAAACTTAAATTCGCGGCTTAAAGTACGCATTAAATATCACTCACTTGTCTCATTAGTCAACAGAATGATCTGGATAGTTTTGCTTCTGTTTATAAATGTACGCGTCAATGTACTATTACTTCGCCTGCTCTTTTTAATAACGGCGATTTAGACGCCCAATCAAAATGCGTATCCTCATGCATTGAGGCAGCAGCAAACGTAACTTTTTCTCTGCTGTGTGGCTGATGTCCTTAATCTTAGCAGGACCATGCAGCAAACCGAGTAAAACTTCAGCAT